>NW_024387030.1:353107-393552 GCF_900408965.1 Simochromis diagramma
TGGCAAAAACCCTTTCTGATTCTGATTCTGATGATTAGTGCCTCTGTGCTGTCTTTCAGTCCAGCTTTGTCCAGCTACTGGTAGGGTTTTTCTCTCACTCATATCCGAGGTATATCTTTAAACCTATGCCCATACTAGGATACAGGAAAAATCAGTCAGGTAATCAGATCCATCACTTACTTCCCTTTCACACCCCCCCCACCCAGTGTACATGACACGTCCTGTACTGGTGAGTTTAAATGTCATGTTCTTTAAATTGATCTACAATCAATATTCAGGCTCTGAAGCAGTCCCACAGTGGCTAATCAGACAACTGAGGCCAGCATGGGTCAAAATATGCAGGATGAGTTGTCAGTTCTCTTACTAAAAGCACATTTTGGTGTAATAGAAATGGAAATTGACTTTCACAAAAATTTGTATGGCATGCATGCAAGTATGATGGCTTATAAAACGAGTTCTGATCCAAATGAAGTGCCTTAAAATCTTTCTCACACTGATATATTCCTGGCAACACTTTATAACAACTACACACTGTTAAGCATTCGTTTGGTATTAGTAAACATTAAATAATCATTTATAAAATATTCCTTAGTAGCGGCTGGTATGTAATTATAAATACAGATGTAAATGCTTTATTTTTCATTTATAACTTTATTGTTATATTATTATATAAGGAATATGTACTAAACATCAAAAACAAATCATAATAGCATTCAAAGTGATGTATTAAAGTAAAATAAAGGTTGGGATGGTAACTCTTTAGCACACAACATGGCAAGTTTGTTTGTTTTTAGCTACTAAACAGGGTGCAACCCAAAATTAGGTCAGCTAATCAAAAACACAACTATAGTAGGGTTTTCTAAATATGTTTATCTGAAGATAGCCAACTAAACTAAAAAATACTAACAATGAAAAGAGGCTGGTGTAAGTGTTGCAAGGCGCTTCCAGCACAGTTAATCCTGGCATGCAATCCAGTTCATTTCAGTTTATTTATATGCCAAGTCACAGCAACAGTTGCCTGAAGGCACTTTACATTGTAAGGTAAAGACCCTGCAATAATAGAAAGAGAATTCCAACAATGGCAACTAGGCTCAGGGAGAGACAGTCATCTGCTGAGGCAGGACAAAAGACACATGGACATAAACATGACTTATGTTTTTTTCTATTTTTGTCATTTAAAATCTAGGTAATGTGTATCCTCTGTTAGTGTTACACTATGCACAGCTGCAGCAGCTGCCTTGCAATGCAAACTGTTTTATATTTAATAATACATAACACATTTAATATGACAACTGCACATGTGCATTTGTGTTTGATTTGCTGATTAAATTAAGCAACAAAGAAGTCACAAACTAATACAAAGAGGCAGAATTCTTTGTGCAAGAATTGCTGTAATACTGTTACATTTATTAGGTTACGGTTTCTTTGCTTTATGTTTTATGTAGTGTTACGTATTTACTAATGTCTTACTAATGCTTAAGAGTGTGCAGTTAATATGAAGTGTTATCTGATTTGGAATTACTTTAATATAATGGGTGCTTTCAAAATGAGTGCTCATGTGTGAAATGTGATCCTGCTCTATTAAACTGAGGCAAGATATACAAAATCATTTGGAGTGTTTGTTTATTGCTTATATCGTGAGTGTGACTTCTTTCTTTTTTTTTTTTTCAGAAGCTCCAAGTTCAATTTGCAGCAAATGTCAAATGTGAATAGATTTTATAGAATCAGCACCTTCAGCGTGTTAATATTAAGACTTTGTAGCTCGCTTATAGATAAATGAAATTCTCAGTCACTGATTTCAGTGGCTCCTTTTGCACCTGCATATCATTATTTTTAGCCTCTTTTATGGTTCAGGGGTCTCTAGTTTTCAACCATTTGCCATGAATTTATTTGTTCACCTTCATATGGTATTCAGAAGGTGACTGTTCACATCTTCTTCTAGCTGTATTTTACAGCTACAGGATAATCTCTCACAGACAAGAAGAGCAGTAACTACAATAATAAAGAGGACGCTATTCTACACTATTCTCTAAAAGAGTAACATGTGGTAATTTAATAAATACACATTTGAGGTTAAAATAAAACTTTTATTATGTGCGATTGATGTTCCTGCTGACAGTGAGAGAGCCTCATTTGTGGAATACTTCTTGACAGAGTGCACTTGTTGCCAGGATAAAATCCTGGCAAATAACCCGTACACAACTATCAGAAGATAAACAATATATTACTTTGTTATTATAACAATTTTGTACAAAGCTCTTCATAATTTGCCTCTTATTTTTCTGACACTGAGTTACACGCCCATGGCAGAACTCTTCTATGCATCTCACTTATTTGGAGAGACATTTGGACACAGTGTGTTGCGTCTCGTTTGACATGTTTTTCATTGGATAAAAATTACGCTTGGCTGATCAACTAAACGCCATTTCATCTTTCAAGATTTAGCCTACACTTTTCCATCAATAATGTGTTTTTTCCAATTTAAATGGATTCTTTGTCTTCACTGATTTATTTTAGGGTTGTTTTTCTGTTGTGTTTCTGTTGTTTTAATAATGGGAGACAAAGGATTTTTTTACTGTTTATTTTCTAGTATTTAGATCCAGTATTTTCGAAGACAGTGTGCTATTATATAAGGGTAGAAATTAAAAGGAAAAATGCTGCAATTTACTAAAACAAAATTTCACAGGAGTGGCAAAATAATATTTCAAAAGGGATTAAAAAAAATAAAAACAAATTATTTAAAGTAATCATCACTAATTCTTCCAACTGTACAAAGCTTTATAAATATAGTATTATAGCTACATTGTGGAACCTCAAAGTTCTATTCCTGTATTTCAAAGTATGTCCACTGAGTTACAACTATGTGTATTTAATAGGTTTATAAACTGAACAAAGGGAGCATGTGCACATAAGTTTCAATACTTTCAGTTATCATTTACATTCCACAGAAAACAGGTCAGTGATCTGTTCGATCTTGAGAGTTCCGTAAAAGTGTGAGCAGGTGAAGCTTTTCCCTGCTGACTTTGATTTGACAGAACTTTGCAGTTAAACATGCAGAGGTGCAAATTTTTATCATTTTCCTTAGTTGTTAAAAATGATGGACAAATGATAGCTGAGATGAATAAAATACATTGCACTCATGAAAACTAATCATAGATCACTAAAATCTTGTTCAGCTTGAGGAATAAACAAACAACTTCCATTAATTCTCAACAACATACCAAAACATAACCATGCAAAAGTTAAAATACTTCACAAAACTAGTGAATACCTGCTAAAATCCCTATTTCATCAGTCTCATAGAAGCAGGTGTTTGCAGAGCTGCAAAGTTATACAGTCATAGGGGAGCATTTTTAATCTGTAAATCTATTTTCCTTCTTAGATCTTCACTAAGTACCTTGGATTTCCTGTTGTTTTGCATATTTGTCAATCCAATGAGTGCTGTCAAAAAATCTTTTTTATGCTGGCAAAGAGAAACGACCGCCTACAGTTAATCATGATCACTAACGAGAAGTTAATTGGCCTTGGCCTTGTCAAGTTAGAATATAACGTAGAACCTTAAGGAGAGTTCAATGAAATCATTAAAAGCCCTTCCATGACATTCACACCCACAATGATATGTATGAAAACTTCTAACCACAACTGTGCAAGACAGTTACAAGTACCTGAGTATCCAATTGCTCAACAGGAACCATTATAAGGATACAGAAAGTTCAGCCACAGCCAAATATCAATAGTATGACAGGTACTGAGAAGCCATCTGACTGATCCGAGCCATCAATACATAGGTCCTACCGGCCATCAGATACCCAACTGGAATGGTACACTGGCCACCAGAGGAGATAGATGCAGCTGATGTGACGAGGAAATACTCCTGGAAAACTGTTTGCTGTGTTCAGACTGTACAAATAAGTCCTAGAGACTGAAGAAGTCACTTGGATGAGTGACAAAATGTTTCTCTCACTGAAAATACTACGTCCAGATGAACAGAATCAACCTTTTGGGTGTCCAAGAGAATATCCAGCATATAGCAGCGGGATGTAAGATCCAAGCTGGAATAGCATATACTAATAGACACAACCAAGTGGTTGGGATAGTGTATGGCAGTGTTTCCCAACCTTTTGGACCCACGGCACATATTTCACATTAGGAAAATCATAGCGGCATAGTGGAATTGGCTCGGTTTGTTCCCAGTATATCTTTTTTGCTTTCTTCTGACCACTACTCATGATAGGGCCTTCATCTGGGTCTGAGTTTTCTCCGGGACCCAGGTCAGACTGACTACTTTTTCTTTTCAAATATTTATCTGTTGCTATTACGCACTGCATTGTCTCACTCGCAGCATGACTATTATGTAATTTCTTCTTCGTCTTGTTCTGTTTTACTGGCAGTTGGCAACCCATTTAATTGGAGCAGGCAGTTGTACTGCCCTCTAGTGGAAGAGAATGTAATTGTTCTCCCGTTACTCAAGCCAGTCGCTTAGAGTACTAATCAGGTGGAACCAGATGATCTTCCATGGCACACCTGATCATTTCTCACGGCACACCTATGTGCCGCGGCACAGTGGTTGGGAAACACGGGTGTACAGGAACACTAGAATCCCAAAGTCAGCAGATTTCTGCTGTTTGGTGAATCTTTGTCCATCTGTACTTCTGAGAAAAAACATAATACCTAATTATCCACTTCTTGCCAATTAATCTACTTTGTTTGCAAATATGTTTCTCCCCTGTGTCCATCACACCATTTTGTTCCTTCACTTGCTTTATAACAGAGATAAGTAAAAGCAAAAGCAAAGCGATTAGTGTATTTGTCAAAAAGTATAGCACAAGTAAAAATCTCACTGAACAACAGCAGTCAGTATTTCAACAAGCACAAGTGCTTTGAGAGGAATTATGTATTCAGCAGCATTGTCATCCAAGTCATTTGCATTTGTCTGTGAAGTTTAGAAAAAAAAATGTGTATTGTAGGGGAGACATCATTTTTCTGAATATGCTTTTCTTGCCCTGATGGATTTCCATCAAACTGGGTTCTTTTTCACCGTGGCAGAAGTGAATTAAACTGTCAATGTTAAGCAAGTTGTGTCATCATGACCTTTCATTCTACTCCCACTGTTATTGTATGTTCAGCAAAGCTCTTTACTGAGGTTCAAAGATATATATATATATTTAGAAACAAAACTGTAATCTTCAAATATTTGTGTTGATCCAATGAACATGGAAATCAATCTTACACTACTCTTGTCAGTCTTCTGTCCTTGAACCATATATTGATTCCCTGCCATATCCCAGTAGTACTCTTCTCCAGCTCATTCTACATAATATCATCTGTAGAAAGCAGATGCCTTTTCATGGATGCCTGGAAGTTAAACTTCATAGTTACACCTGGTAAAGCAGCAATGCTGGTCGTTTTATTAAAGATGAAAGAATTTAGACAGTTTTTAACTCTTAGTGATGCTGCAGTGTTCGTTTGACCTGAAGTATACGGAGTTTAGGACCCAGATTACTCCCAAATTTAAGACCATCTTAGTCCGACAAATATGACAATAACGACGGCCGCTTGCATGTTCTGCAAAAAAATGTGCTTTGTCGTGTATCTGACGGACAAACACCAAACCAGTTCCACATCACTGAAGTTGCACCATTTTTACAAACCAATTCTGGTTCATCTGTTTCACTCAACAATCGGCCATGTGCGTATGAAAACAAAGGCACTGCGCATGCGCGTTTTACTCATATTCTATCGCGATATTTCATTTTCCTATCGTTGCCTAACATTATACCGGTATTACCGTGAACGGTATAATATGGCCCAGCCCTACACTGTAATGTGTAGATCTTGTCAGGATCTATTGGTCTCATATTTCTATTGGTTCCTACATTTTATGACTCCATTACAGCAGCCTTGGTCCCGCTGACCTAAACAACTCTGTTCTCTATATTTCACCCTATGTGTTTCTTTGCATGTTCCTGTTTTCTCCCACACAGTAATAACAGCTCTTTGACCCCAAGCAAAAGCCAAGAGCTAAGAGCAATGCTATGATTGCAAACATAATAGACATATTTTACACTATGTATGTCTTGCTGATAGTTCACCATTGATAAATTAATGTCAGAGAACCCCATCGCCACCCACACAAATATTTGTTACCTATGCAATTACTCACCCACATGTACTTAAGTACAATGCAGTGTGATTACAGAATGCCTCAGCAGCCACGTCATGTGTGACAAGCAAACCTTTTTCACTTGCTATAGAAGCTTGTGTAAGGAGATATGAGGCAGCATGTGATTGCTGATTTTAAGAAGTAAACTGTAAAAGTTAATGTAAAAACTTTGAGAATTATGTCCATAACAAATGACCAGTCAGAGTGGAGTTATAAGAAAGAACCAATGTTACAAATTGGGGGAAAAAAATGTCAAATAGCTGTATTGGAGAGCACATAACTAGAAATGTATGTATGTTTTTTCCTGGTTTGTGTGTGCTGTTATTTTCTTTATTCTTCCACTTAAAATTTTGTAAATTTCTTTAAAGTTATTCTTTAATTATAGTTTGGATTCAGAAAATGTGTTTGTCACTCTCACAGTAATGTGACACCCCTTTTAGATTAATCTATAGATGATGTCTCACTGATTTACTTGACTTAAAGCAGCATGATTTACAGGCACCTCTCTGTACAGTTAAAGGACTACAGTGATAATGCTATGAATAGCAGTCAGTCATGGTCACTCTGCTTTCTGCTCAGGCATATTGTGCACCTCTTCATTACTAAAGTAATTTCCTCAAATAATCCAGGTGAGCGTTTTAAGCACAACCTTGAATTCCATTCAACACTGTTGACAGCAGAGATGTGGATTATAATGCAGAATAGATTTGAGAAATGTTGAATGTTTTGATAGTTTTCTCCTGCTGTGAAACTTGTCACAAGTGGAATCTTTTGTAACTGTGACTCCAAACTTTACAGTCTGTCTTCATATCTGCAGAAGTGGATAGTATTTCACACAAAGAAGACATATTTTGGTTCCACATCACTGTAAGTGAGTGATTTTGATTGTTTATGTGGCCCGGTCTCCGACTGTACTCGGAGGAGCACAGTTTTTATTCTGTAGTTTTGAGTGAAACGGCAAAATTTAACTATTCCACTGGCTCAGCCTAAAACTGCCTTTCAGGGTCTGAGACAACAGTAACTTTCATATATACATGTTAAATTCAAACAGTATAGACAACAGTAGTGACCTGTCAAGAAACAAATACAACAAAAAAGAGAAAACAAAACAAATAAACACATTGTTTACATCCCACAACTTTGCAGGTCAACTGGCAATAAAGTGCACTGTAAACTCTCTTTTAAACATACATTTCTATGGGAGAACATCATGAACTCACTTCAGTTTCTCCACACAGCTACTGTGCTAGGACAAGTACACACGCAGGAATCACACAGCAAGTGATCTCCCCTCTGAATCAAACAGAAACATAGTTATGAAAAGTGAATAACAGTGTAAACTTAACAACTTTGAAATCTGTTAGGACACGGTCACTACTCACGCCAACCCGCTCTTCAGTCCCTTTCACAGCATGTGACCATTAAACATGCACCCGTCGCACGTTAAGAACTCTACAGAAATGGTCACAAACATGGAGTCATTGCTAAAGAAACTTAGCTAATTACAGTCTACTACAACACTGGTGACAATATTTTGCAATATGCTACACTTTAGCACATTTACCTCTTGTGTAGCTAGCCACAGAATCTTTTGCAGTCTCTAACTCTCCAGTGCTCCCGCTCACAGCGCTCAGTGTGTGACGCAAACTTGAGCGCATGCGTGCTCTGGCTTACGGCGGCTCTTAAAGGGACAGTATACCCCCAAAACACCAGGTCTAGTCATCACCATGACAACCCTACAACAGACCTCCGGTAGACAGGCAACCAGTCAAAAACACAATCCCCTCTTTTTAAACCCTTTCCATGCATAGTATTAGTTCACTTGGCTACATTTATAACAAAGGATATTTTGATATAAAATAATCAACAGAGAATTCGAATGTATGAGATTATTCCTCCATGTCTTCATTGATCAGCTTTAATCATACAGAGTTTGGAGTATGCAGCAAGTCAGCATTAATCGCAGTGTCCAATTCTTTCTATGTGAGCACACCAGTGGAGGTGGAGTGAATGGGGTTATAGCACTGGGAAAAGAGCGAGACAGAACCTACATCACCTGAAAACCTGCAGGCAAATCAATAAAAGATCAGAGTTCTGGCTTTGATTCAGCTGTTGACAGGATTCTTATGGGGAGCAGGTGGGGCTGGTAGTAACCTTAGTTTTCTGAGAGATATTCTGTCTTACCTTTTGAATGATCAAATGACTCCAGGGATGGATGAGGTACAGAGTATATTTAATTTAATCTACAACAAGAACAGAATTGTTCTAC
Source organism: Simochromis diagramma (assembly GCF_900408965.1). Taxonomy (NCBI): domain Eukaryota; kingdom Metazoa; phylum Chordata; class Actinopteri; order Cichliformes; family Cichlidae; genus Simochromis; species Simochromis diagramma. The sequence continues at coordinate 361,540 of NW_024387030.1, forward strand.
ATTAAATCATTTACCCCAAATTATAGTGCATATTGTGCATGAAAACAACCTTTATTTAGTATATTTGTTAGTATGCACAGTTTGCTCTTAGGCCTATGTCACTTGCATAAAATGTATGTATATGTGTGTGTGTGTGTGTGTGTGTGACTCACTTTAAATGTCACATAGTCCACAAATGTTAATGCATTGTCAGATTTAATTTAATTTATTACTGCCCTTAAGACCAATAAGCAGTCATTGGAGTGCTTGACTGGAAATCATAACATCTACTCAAAACAAGTTTCTGTTATAGGTTGCAGGTGCGTGTTACTTGGTAAATATATTATGTATATGTTCACAGTTTAAATCAATTATTATTGATTTCTGATTTATTAAAAATATCTCTTACCAACTGCTGCCATGGTAAAAAGGTTTCCACAGAATCCAGTCCAGTAAAAAACAAACATTGCTTCAGTTCAGTTTATTTTGCAGGCAATTTTTCTTATGCATAGCATCTTAAAGTCCTGCCACAACATCTCAATATGATGTACTCGTGGATCTTTGATGGTTCATCTTGGAAAGTGGTTCTGACTCTCACTAGTCCACAGCCTCCTTCATTCTACTCAGCGTTTAATCTCAGGGTTCTGGATTTGGGGTGAAAACCTTCATGTTTGGTAAGGAGCTTTCTTTTCTTGATGTCTCCTTTAGACATCTGATTATCCCATCAGTGTATCCGATGACTGGGTGTTGATGTTGATTGTCTGGACCATCTTCTTCCCATTCTGCTGACTACTCAGTACTTGCCTTATTCTCTGCAGGTATTTGGCGGTTGAAGCTTTTGCAGTAGCCTCTTTGTAGTTCCAATTTGCCTGTGGTATTCCAAGGTACTTATAGCTGTCCTCAGTGTCTACAATGTTAGCTTCTAAATAATGTTAGGGCCTGTTGCTGTCAAACTCTTCATATTTGAGACTCTTTATTGGACATCTGCCACGGTGGTGGATACTCGATCCTGCTCAGTGAGGTCGTTGTGGTCTGTTCTTAGGAGAACAACCCCACCAAGAGTCCATACCTCAGAGGCCTCAGGTATGGAACAGCTTGTTGTACTACTTTCTTCATCACACCTTTCTGTGCTTTGGATATCTAACTTCCCTCTGTTTTACCTTGGTCTTGGCCTCATCATCAGTCCCGGGTTGTCAACATCTGACGTGCACCTGACCTCACACTTTAATTAATCAATTAATCAAGTGCATTTGGATAGCCGCACCTTGTTGTTTCATACCCTTTTCATTTCAAAAGGGGTGTCATTAATTGGAGTCTGGTAAAAGGTTTCTTTTCCCACGACTACGTCTATTTTCTGCAGGGATCATGTTTTGGAATAAGTAGACAAAATAGACATTCAGAACGTACATCATGCCAGCAATGTTTCCAACATCACAGCTCCCAGCTGGCATTGTTGAGGTGGCAGTAGCTGTTTTACACTTGGGCTTTTATAAAATTGTAGTGACCAGGTTACATCTCAGCTGTGTCCACTGCTTCTTCTTCTTCTTCTTTTTTCTGTCTTTATCAGATTTGCAGGTTTGTTTGATGGCCGGTACACATAGAATACAGTAACAGCTGATAGGATGAAACCTGCTCATAGAGGCATTATATTCCTTTAGGACTGTCTGGATGTTTGTCCAAGTTTATTAATGCTTTGGCATAATTATTTCTCTGATCCACTGATTTGTTTTTATTAACACCACATCTTTTCATTCACTTTCCTGTTTGACTGACTACCAGAGATGGGCAGTAACGCGTTACTGTAATCAGATTACTTTTTTCAAGTAATGAATACAGTAAGGGATTACTATTGCAAAAAAGGTAATTAGATTACCGTTACTTTCCCGTTAGCACGCTGCGTTACTGCGTTACTAAAACCGTGATTCTTTTGTGAGTGTCTCATGACAGTGACGTAAGCGAGTGCGACGTTCGTGGCAACAGCTGTGTGCAGATCAAGAATGGATAATATATCGAGCGCGGGGGAGAGTATGACCGTGCAGCGTTTAAAGCGTGGAAGTACTGACCTTACTTTGAGTTTGATTCAGTAAAAAGTGACAAAAACATTAGCGTCCGCTGTTCACTGCGTGGGAAGAAAACTTCTTTTTACAGCGGAAAAAACCCCTTAACTTCCGAGCAAGAACCGAGTGCGCTACCACGTAATGGGAAACTCACAGAGAAACTCGCGGATTCTTCAACTGACCGCGGCACACCTGCACCAGCGCAAACCTCCGCCTACCCCACTCCTGCTATACAGGTGAAAATAGAGCAACAGGACCGCTGAGTCTTTGATTTTATTTATTTTCTGCTGTGTTTATTGCATTTGAAAGAGTGAATGTAAACACAAAAACCTATTTTATTTTATGTGCAGGAATGCGCAGAAAATAGATTTAAATGTTAAACAAATTTCTTCCAGTCAGTGAATGTTGCATATAATTTAATTTTTGCTTGATGCGTAAAGTTAAAAGATTAAAACTAATAAAACACATTATAAAAAGAGACTTTTTCCATTTGATTACATTTTATATGATGGATTAGGCAGAAAGTAGAATTGGGCTGAAAGATCTATTTCTTTATTACCTATTCAGTTTGAAAATCATGTTTTTAAAAAAGTAACTAAGTAACTAATTACTCTTGAAAATAAGTAATCAATAAAGTAACAGGATTACCTTTTTGGGAAGTAATCAGTAATTAGTTACTGATTACTTTTTTCAAGTAACTTGATCAACACTGCTGACTACTGCTGCTTATGCACATTCTGTTTTTCCTTCTACTTTTTTGCTTTTCTATTTCTCTTTCTCTCTCTCACACACACACACACTCTCTCTTTGAAGGAAAAAGAAACACTCTCTATGAATTTAATCTGTTGGGTATGTCAAAAAGTTACTAAAATTTCTAACTTTCATTTTTCATTTGTTCCACTGTTTAATGTTCCTTCTGATTGGTAGTTGGTTTCTAGTGTTTCTAGCCTCTAAATTTGATCAACTTAATGAGCCTTGAGCACCACCCACTCATTTTCACCAGCTCAGAAGTACCTGGCCCTGAACAGGCACTTCTTTCTTCCTCAAAACAGCCCTGAAAGAAGTCCTTCAAATTAGTGAGTTTCCCACTATATTAACACACATAGACCACTGTTCACTGTTCGCTTCAATAGCATGTCAAAAGTTAATCCATCCTGATAGATATTTCATTTATTGAAGATAGTAGTACATGCATTCTTGGTTCCCATAGAGTTAATCCTATTGAACATGGTGATCACTCAACTTTATTTCTTTAAAAACATATATTTGCACATTAAAACTATATATACCTATAATTACTGACCATTGTATGAGCCCTTTGTGTTTGTGTTTAGTGCAAAACAAAAAATGTTAGCATGGCCATGCTAAACCGAGACAGGTAAATAATTAGCTCAAAGCTCCTGTTTGCCTCTGGTGTAATTTTATACTTTGTAGTTTAAACCAAAAACCACATAAACAAACTAGACCATATTCTTATTTTTATCCTTTTACCTGGTAGTCTGAAACACATTTTTACATATTTTTATGTAACTCTCTAACCTTATATTTCTATATTTTATTCAGCAGAATAATAATTATAATAATAATTTAGATTGGGCTGTTGGCCAGATCTCCTTAAGAGGACAGCATATGTGATGTCAGTGAGAGTAACCTTGTTTTAAAAAAGCCTTACAAAAAACAATTAGATTAAAAAGAAAATGGCATTAAAAACGAGGCAGGACAGAAACACAAAAATGAAGGTAATGACTGAGTGGGTAAGGAGAAGTGTAGCCTATGCGCGTGTGTATCCCATATTCTACAAGCAGTGATATTAACTCTTGTATTAAGATGATAATTCCTCATTTTATTCCACTAGAGATTTCTTAATGACCCGCCTCCGTCTCTCTTCTCATGCTGTCACTCTCTCTGCTTTAATCCCATTTTGTTTCCTCCCTTATTGCCTACTTATTCCCTCTCATTTAGCTCTGATTAAAATGTGTTCACTGATCCTCCTCTACCCCTATTCCTACCCTCATTTTCCCTTTCTTCATCTCTACACAACATTATCTCAGATAATTTATTCTTTCAAGCCCTGCTGTCCCTCAAAACATTCAAAGCAACATCCAAAATTCTACCAAAGTTCAATTAGAGAGTTGACATAGCACCCAGACTTTAGTTTTCTTTACTGATACAATTTTATATATTTATTTATTTTTGCAGAACAGAGACTAAGGCCTTATTACACAGACTGAGTTTAGCAAACACAAGTTATCTTTCTGTTATCTGGTTTCACCCAAACATTGACAATCAGGCTTAGCAATCGCGAAAAGCTGGTTATCAAATCACAAAGTAAACCCAAGACTTTCCTTACATGTTAACATGAAAGGGATGGTGCTGTATGTGTCAGCTTTATGCACTTTGGTCAGAAAGACTGAAAAATAATGACTATATTGACAAAGTTTTAGCTTACCTGAAGAAAGTAAGAAAGCTGGCAAAAACTCATACTGTATAAGTTAACAAACTTATCAGTTTTGCAGCTCCTTCTTCAGGACAGAAAATACAATGAATCACAACTGAGCATTTCAGTATATTAATGTTTAAAGGATAGTTTTAGTAGGGTTTAAAAATCTGAAAGTGAGTAAAGAATCTGCCCGTCCATCTAGATCATGGGGGAAGCCTAAGCAGAGAAAGCCAAAGTTCTCTTACACTAGCCACTTCCTCCAGCTCATCTGGGGGAACACATGGGGCGTGCCTAGGCCAGCCGAAAGATATTATTTTTCCAGCATGTCCTGGGTCTACCCTGGGGCCTCCTCCCAGTAACACTTCAGCCAGGAGGTGCCCAGGAGACATCCTAGGCAGATGACTAAGCCACCTCCTTTTGATTTGAAAGAGCAGTGGATTTGCTCTGAGTCCTTCCAGAATGACTGAACTTCTCTATCTCGAAGGGAGAGGCAAGCCACCCTTTGAGAAAAGCTCATTTCCATGACTTGTATATGTGATCTCATTCTCTTGGTCCCTGCTCAGAGCTCATGATCATAGGTGAGGGTGATGGTAGATAGACGGGTAAATTGATAGCTTCACTTTTATGGTCAGCTCTGTCTTCACCACAACAGACAAGTACCCCAGTCCATTTGACAACCTCCCGCTCCACTCTTCATTTGTGAAGAAGACCGAAGATGCTTAATTTTCTCATTCCATAATCTCAGACTTGGAGGCACTAAATCGCATTCATGCTGCTTTACAGTTGGCTGCAAATCATTCCAGTGCAAGCTGTAGGCAACCCTCTGATGAAGTGAACAGCATCCCATCCTCTACAAAATGCAGACACATGATACTGGGCCACCAAAGCCATCTGCCACTTGGCTCCTTTCTTTCCTCAAAAATTATAAACAGAATCAGTGATAAAGGGCTTTCCTGGCAAGGTCCAACATCCACTGGCAACGAGTCCCAAACTCTCATTATGGTTGTTTGTGAAACGAATGGCAATAGCAACAGGCCAAATACCCCATACTCCTGAAGCACCTTCCACTAGATCCCCCGAGGGCTGCAGTCAAATGATTTCCCTCTGTCCACAAAACACATGTAGACTGATTGGGCAAACTCCCAAATCACCGTGACATATCCTCAAGAGAATAAAGAGCTGGTCCAGCATTCCACAACCAGGACAAAAGCCACATTGTTCCTACTGAATCCACGGCTCGACTAACAGATGGACTCGCCTCTCCAGTACAGTAGTGTGATTGCCATATAATTGGAGCACATCCTCTGGCCCCCTTCTTAACAGTCTGTAATACTTAATGGCGGGCTGGCATGTTTCTACTACTGTTTGTATATAAAAACATTTTTGTAAACACTATATTTTAACATATTTAAATAATATCAACAAAAAAAGGATATATGACAAATATTTTGCAATATTTTACCCCTGAGTCACCTCAAATGCTCTGGCCAGTGATCATAAAGAGAGTGCAGGCTGCCTGCTGTTCATCTCGTAATGCCAGGTGTGGACCATCCCCAACTATCTGCTCTGGAGGAGGCTGTAAAACTGTGTGGAAGGAGTCTGATTCGGGTCAGTGAGTTAGTGAAGGTGACTTTAGTCGGACGACAGTAATACTGAGCTGAGTTGTTGAGGATTTCCAGAATGGTTCCTTTGGTTAGCGCTGCTGTTTTTGCTGCTGTTAGCCAGTGTTACTGAAACTTTCTCTGAGCGTGCATCTAATACTCACAGACTTAGCGAATAAAGTAGGACAGTTGGATGTAGGACTTTTGACCTATCATTAGCTGGTATATTGTTAGCTTATAACCAGCTTTTTACAGCTAGTTTCTGTCTGCTGTCTGGAGACGGGATCTGCTGAAAATCAGAACAATTGTGACAACATCTGGAATAAACATGTTTATGCATGTTTTGTGTGTTAGACTCCTGACTTCAGTTCAGGAGATGAGAGTTCAGGTTAGCAGGAAGGAGATCAGGATGAGACAGCAGTGGTCGACGAGGCACATGAAGAAGAAGTGGTGGAGAAAGACTGGAGGAGTGGGTATGAACACACACAATGTCATGCAACCGCACGCCATGGGTAGTTCATGGGTAGTTTAAGTTCTTTTTTTTAATTTTAAAATAAACTGCAAACAAATACATTTCAATCATGATTGATAACCCTTTTTTTCGTGGCCATGTGACCTAGTTTGTTACAGCATACTAATCAGGAAAACAAAGACAATACATGTATCTAAAAAAACGTCAATATTAATAAAGTTCAAGTCTCAAGTTTCACTTGGTGCAAACTCAGTTCATTATTCTTTTTCTGAAACCTAGTTAAAGGTATACTTTGGCAATTACAACTGCTAGTAGAGCTTTGGTGCACTTTAGCATTTAAGTGCATTTAATATTTGCTTAGCGGAAAGCTCGCTTTTTATGTTTCAGTGGACATTTTGATCTGGATACGTGCTTATAAAATAAAAAACAAATAAAAAAGGAATACATATGCAATCACTACAATTATTAAAATTACAAGCTGTTTTGCTGTATAACATGTTTTTAAAAAAGTTTTTTATGATAATATTTTTACCAGATTTTGAAAGCAAAGCTGTTCCTCGCATTCTGGTTCATTTCTATCAAGCATGTATTCTTCATGTGTTCTAATACATAAGCACAAACTGTAATAAGCCCTGTGTATATTCTTTTGTTGCTCCATTAATGTTCATTTGTAACTGCAGCAGACGATTGCCTTTTGGGACTTTTATGTTTTAAGCATTTTATTTTTAATTTTAAGCAGTCCGTTTTCTTTGCTTTCAGTGTATTTTTCTGTTCATAATGTTAAGCTGTCTGTTAAGCTGCTGTTATTGTTATCATATTTGCTTACTGCTGGTGCCATTTACAGCTTCAGTCAGAGTCAGAAGGTTTTGTTTGAGATTTGTTTTTTGTTCTTCTTTTATTCGGTTGTTGTTTTGGTCGTGCTCCAAACCAGCATTGACCTTTGTAAAGGGATAATCCACTAAATCGCCCAGCCGGCCATAAAGAGCTTTTTATTTACCACATACTGTCTCCTGGCATTTTAAACCCACTCTTCAGTCTCCAACTCAGCCACGATCCTCCCACTCAATCGCTTTCTCAGCTGTCTCTTTTTCCATTTTCATATCACTCATTAGCTTGAACTCTTGATCACTACCAGCTCTCAGCTCTATTGCTTACACATTCTTTGCACCTTCCTCAATGTACACCTTGTACTTCCTATCGTTAACCCTCTTTCGTTTACTCCTCTTCTATCTCGCGCATCTGTGCTTCTTCTGTTTATCCATATACTTTTCATAGTACCTTTCTCACCTTCTTGTGCTTTTTCCAATCAAACAGCGTGTGTCCCTGTAACCCTTTTGAGGAATGTACACAGGAGGGGAATGTAGACAGAGATAAACAGCCACACAATAAACGTCAGGAGCACAAAACCACTACATGCCATAAGCAGTAAGTTAACAGTGTTTCGGAGTTATGTGTCATATGAGCAGATGCTTTAATCTATGCTCGATATGCCCTTGAGTAGAAATGCCAAAAATCAAAAACATATAAATCAGAAAAATCTTCATATTTAATTGCCAAAAGTGACTTAAAATGTCAAATTACAGTTTTTAATTTTTAAATTAAATTACTCATCATCCTTTATGTTTCACCGTTGAGTTTGAATGGTTTGGATGGGGCACTTTTGTCTTTGTTTACCAGAAAATGTTCTAAAATCTTTACACCTGATCGGGAACACTTTACCTTCACACTGAATTGAGCCAGCTCTGCCTCTTATGATCCTGATTATGATGCCTTGTGTGCATCTCCTAGATTAGGTGTTTCAGGCATGTCCGGCCAGCAGGGGAGAAGGGCAGAGCCAGGATATAAGGTTCTGTCTCAGCTTGTGAATGCCTTGGTTTGTACATGAAAGAGCTGAAGATTTTGTCCACAAGGGAAGTCTGGATATTGCCGCTTAAAATGCTAAGTGATAGGAAATGATGCGTGGAAGTTCAAGAGGGTATCAGATGTCTACTAGGTGGTGTTGAGTGTCAAGTAAATACATCTATGGATCAATAAAGACAGAATATATTGTGCTGAAAATTAAATTAAGGGTAGGTCTTTAAGTTATTACCTTCATAGCATATATAAACATGGCAGAAATTCATTAGTGGGCTATGGCTTAAGTTTGTATATTAGTATAATATATTACAAAGTTATATTATACTAAAGTTATTTCTTTTTTTTAAATGTTTATCCCTGGGATCTAAACAATCACAGGCAGAACAGCACAACTTTTTTAACTAATCTGCAGAAAACACATGCATACTTGTAAAATAAGCGAAATGCTGTTCACTTTGTCAAGTCATACTACAAACATTTAAACCTTATGAAAACATTATCTTCTGATGTAGGAAAACTACATTCATGGTCAGTGGGAGATAATTTGGAAAGCACCTTTGTTCATTTCCCCTAATAATGTAAGGGAATGTAATGTTTTAATGTAATGTTTTGTAGCAGAAGCCTGATACCTTTTTGCATATAACTTTATTTTTAATGGGCTTCAAATACCACATAAAACCTAAAAAAGGTGAAAAATATAACATGCATTAGTGAAATTTAATAACGTATTCTACTTTTCTTCATTAAAAAATGTAGTCTTGGTCAAAATTGCCTCAAGGTCTAATATTTCACTATCCTTCCTTTTGCAAATGAAATTCATAGCAATTTGCCTCAAAAACTGATACATGAATCATTAAGATTCAGAGACACTTTAGATTAAAGATATCACCTTATTAATGCAATTACCTTTGACTCAGTGTGCCGAAAAACATATGATACTTTCAAAAGGGAAAATCAATCTATTCTCACATTTTCATGAAGTTCCTGAAAACAGTTGTGGTCTTTTATGTGCACTCCACAGAGCTCGGTGTGTGTAAATGTGAGCATCCAAGAATCTGTCTTAACAGCACAAGCCAACCTACAAATCTCATGAAAGACTCACACGTCACACGCACACACCTGTCCAAAGAGGCTATCTAAAAGGGCTTTGATTCCATATAGACCTGTCTCACACCCTTATACACCCTCCACAGAGAAAAGCTGTGATAGTAAAATATTGTTCAGCAGCGTACTGGTAAGATTTTGTTATTGTGTGTAAGGAAGAGATGGAAGAATAAAATTGAAGTAAAGGAGAGAGTGTGTTTACTGCATGTACACTGATCAGAAACACACATTTTAATGGACAAGAATAAAAAGACTTTTAGAAAATGATGATATAAATAATCAAAGCTGTGAAGCGGGAAAGTTAAAAAAAGGTGATGTTGTTACAAAAATACTTTTATAGCTAAAACTATTTTTGTAATGTGAAAAAAAAATTACCAGTAATGTTAGGTTAGGCCTGCCACAGGCTAGCAACCCTTGCCCTATGGCACCTCGAATAGCCTCCCATGATGGAGGGACTGACTGTCTCTACAGAACTGAGATAAAAAAAAAAACAAAAAAAGAAATGAAACATAAAACAAAGTTTGGTTGGAAAAAAAAGAAAAATTATTCCATTCTTTTTTTGAGAATTTTGAGCTTTAAGGAACATCCCGACAGAGTAAAACTAGGATATACAGAAGGGTCTGATCATTGTGGGAAAAGTGCAGAAAGGACTGGGATTAATATATTCACTCTTGTTTGAAATTGTAAAAATCTTGCAAACATCCTTTTGAATTACTTCAACATAACCTAAGACTGAGCAAGTTCAAGCAGATATGACATTCATTTCTCCAACTCAGAGCTCTGGAGCATAGATCTAATTATTTGCTTTAAGTTTCTTGAAAGCTCTTAAATTGAATGGAACTCTAATCACTTAATTTCCTTGTCATAACTGATGACACAATACAGGTGTATCATCAAACTGTATGAATTTGGACTGTGTCATGTGACAGTATAATACTACTTGCGGTATGGAAACTGTCATGAGAATGAGGATAATGCCAGATGGGGCCACAGTTCTGAAAATATGACTTGTTGAATTGTGCTTGTAAAGTGTAAACAGACTAAGAATGACAAACTAACACAGGAAATTACATTATAGAAACTTAACATCATGAAACTCTATGAGATGTTCCACAATTTTGTCTGCCTACCAAAAGATGTGGATCAGACTTCCCTGCTGTTTTAGTGTAGAGGAAGACTTCTGCAAAAGTACCTGCTAGTGCCTGTAGACTCATCATTCATGCACAAACAGTATTTACAGATTTAACTGGCTTTGAGGGGTCATATGGGAGTGAGGTAAAGAGAGGACAAAAAAGGGCACACGCAGGAGGACAAAGAAGATTGAGCAGGGGGGAAGAGGATTAGCGTGAGAATAAGGATGCATTCAAAAGCTTGGCTGAGAGGGGGAACATGAGGAAGCAGGAGAGTGGGAGAAGAAGAGAAGAGAAAGAAAGAATGTAAGGGAGAGAGCACATAGACTGAAGGAGTTGAAAGCACTTCAAAGCAAAAGTTAGAGAGTCAGAGAAAGACAGAGTAGGAAAGCAAGGTAGACAGAGGAAAAGCGAGGGAGAGATAGAAGGAGCGTCTTCCATCCTGTTAAACACTGTGGAGTGGGAAATGGGATTTTGTGTCACATTGCTCCGGCAAATTGCTGCATGGTGCTGGCTTATAGAGGATAGCCAGTGCTTCTTCTTGACATATACAGCTTTTCAGAGACTACTGTGGAACCCAAAGGTGCCCTGCCGCAAAGTTAGAATGGGTGTCCACATCATTCCAGATAAATTGGTTCCTGAGGCCATTGTTCATGGATGCTGGTAATACCTTGGCTGGCCTCTTGTGGAAGGGACCGAAGAACAGTCAGGTTAACTCTGATAAGTCAGAAGGGACTTCAGTACTATTCTTAAACTAAATGTATAAAATTAGGGAAAAAAATAGCTAGTTAGCTTTTATAGTTGGCATTTCAGAAAACGGAAAGCAGAACCATGATGTCCACAGTACATCCCTAAAAAGCAATGGCCTTAAATGCATGTTATTACCTCGTGTTACAAGTCTGTCCCACAAATGCTTCATTATTACTATGTAATAATATAATAATATTATAATAATGTAATATAAAAACAAAGAGTGTAAGTGAAAATGTGTTTTTACAATGTTTATTATTATTTATTTATTTATTATAAAGATTCCCTTTGTTTGCTTGCTTCCACATTCCATGTTTATGACGATGATCTGGTTATGTTGAGCAGCCTCCCGGGGTGTGTGGGCGGGATATCTCTGACTCACTGTTTCTCACACCTATCAGTGGTGCTTTGTTCCCATCTCTGTCTTCTTTCTGGCGGCGTCTTGTGTGCTGCGTCCTATGTTTCTCAAGCAAGTAATAATGCGGTTTAATAATTTATACCATTGAAAGGCGTTGTTGCTTCTTTTTAATAAGGCGACACACAAACACATCACAACCATAGATAATGGGCCACACCATGACTAAAGTCAAAATCAATACTTTCTGAAGGACAGTATCACTTCCAGCCTTTTAGTGTAAAATATTTTTCAAATGTGAAGGTTGAGTAGGTTTTAAAAATCACAGAGTGGTATTATTGTTTCACTTCAGTGCATAGATAATTAGCAAACATTAATATAAAAGGTCTTTGTTTTATCTCTTATTTAACTTTGATAAATGGACAATTACCTATATAGCGGTATTTACCCTACCTGAGCACTCAACAATAGGTTTCACATTTTAGATTATCTATTGTTTTTCTTGATGATCGCAATGCATTTATTATGATTTGACTGATAGATTGTGATACTTTATTTTGATCGATTTTGACACACTAATGGCCTTTCTGAAGTAGTCAGTTGGAGTAGTTTTCCATTAAGTAGAATTCCTTGCTTATTTAAGACAGTCTTGTGTTGTGTCCTTCATTTTGCTGCTGGTAATTTTGTAGGGTGCAGTTTTTTGAGACATTACCATAAGTGAAGAGATAAAGGTTTCTTTAGATCACTCGTTCAGAAGTGATCTGAAAGAATATATACATTTTTAGTGATAATATTTTACCCTGTCAGACCTGGAGCTTATTTAAAGGCCTGGTGCTAAAACACACACACACACACACACACACACACACACACACACACACACACACTCTATATAGGTGAAGCATAAATATGAAGGGAATAAAATGTAATTATTATACCAATATTATATCATACAGTACTTAGCAATTTCATTATTGCAGGTATGGCTGGTGAGAGCTGAAACCACACATGCTTACACTTTGTGCCTCTTGCTATTGATCAAAACATTAGCAACGTAGCTCAGTAATGAATTGGAAAATCAAGGCAGGCTTTCCATTGTCTCCATTCTTTTGACATTTTAAACAAGCCAGCATAGAACCACTGCAAACAAATTCTTGATTTATAAAGCAACATGATCCTGAGTTCCCTTCAATATATGGTACTGTTTTTTGATTAGCTTTGAGGCTGGTGGAAACATTTTATTTAGTTATTTATTATAAATGAGTTTTAGTTTAAGTGACTTTTGGTATAGTGTAAGAACAGAAAGGACAAGCAACCTTTGGTGTTTCTGCAACTGGAGGTTTTGCAATGTCGATGATTTCAGGGAATGTGACTCTCAGATTCATAACTCGGTGACTTTTATGTTTTAATGCCTTACTGAAATTCAATCAAAATCCTAAAGCGAACAGTAACAGCCTCCTCCGGTTCTTTATCCTATACTTAAACATTAAATAAAGTATTAGCATTATTTACTCAGGCTATCATAAAACAGCTTAGAAGCCGAGACATTTCTAAAAGAAAAGGGTGCAAAAATCCCAACATTACATTTTTTTTATGTATACATTGTTTGCTTGTATATTTTTTCAACATAGGCATTGTTAAAGAAAACAACAGCATATCTTGTTATATAAAATTATTTCCACTTTTTAACCATTTCTGCGTCTTTTTAGCCCATTGTTTATATTCAACATTCAGTGCTGACTTGGAGCTAAATGTACATTCACTGTATATTGTTTCCAAATTTGAATGTCTCAAGTCGTGTTAAATAGTCAGATGCTGGAGAATTTGCTCTTCATAAGAGCTCTGTAGTAATTAGAACTTGGGCACTTGAAGTGTAATAACATCAAGTAAAATATTTGACATTGGTCATCAACAGCAACATATATGTCAAGAGCATCTCATAGTATAATAAGCAAATATAGTGACTTAAAAAATTGTGACATGTTGGGCAGAAAAGGGCAAATGGCTCCAGCAGATACCAGGAATGACATCTGAGATCTGTCTCCAGAAGAGCACTTGTCCTTTAATAACTCTTGTTATTAAACTGGCTCTAATGACTGGGCTATGACATGCTGTTCCAAAATTAAATTAGATCCTTTTTATTTTGTACACACCCCCTACTATACTATCACCAAAGCATCCTCAGACTGCCGAAGTTTTTCCACAGTTCGTAACATCTAAATTTGTTATTCCAAAAGGTTTTCTCCCAGTTTTTTTTCTGACCACTTTGTTCTTTTTGCCCTTATTAATCTTTTACTTTTTTGGGTAGTTTGCAAGGGCGTAGATTTGGCATGGACGGAAGGGACATGTCCCCACCAATATCCAGCTATTACTGAATTGTCCCCACCAATAATTTGATCTCTTCGAGTAAAGAAAAACAAACCCGATAGAAAAAAAAAAAAAAAGCGATCTGTCAACGTCTCTTTCACCTAGCGATGCAGAAAGAGTTAAATTATGTTCTCTACTGGAGTCCTACCGCATGTGACAAATATGGCCAATATGATTGGCTGTGCCTTTCAGGGAGCTCGGTTTAGTTTTAGCAGCGGCAAGCCTGTTGGTGTACTATAATTGAAGTAATGTCGTTAAGTCCTTAAAGTCATATTGTTTTATTGTCATGACTGTATTTGAAGCTATTTTTTATTTTTGTATGAATATGGCTGAAGTAAACTAAAGTATAAAATACTTAGTCATTTGTTTAATAGTAATTTAACATTATATAATTCACATATAAAACTATGAATTGTAATTTTAAATGGTTTAAAAGCATGTAGAATAGCATATGTAGGCAAGTATATTTCTCCTTTTTTTTTAAATCAAGAAGCAAAGACAAAAAGGAAAACAAAAAAATAAACAGGGTAGGGTTCAGTGGTTGAATCATCTGTCCCCACCAATGCCAAAACCAAATCTACGCCCTTGGTAGTTTGAGAAATCATTTTTCCTTTACAGACCTATGAGGCCAACATGCTAGCACAATGACATTGCCATAGCGTGGTTGTGTAGTCACTGGCATGGCAGACTCACAGTGGTTACAGAAACAATTGATTGGCAGAAGGAAGGTGATGGATTCAAAGACGACATCCAGTTAAAATCTAGGTGTACAATTTAATCACATACTGACAAGCACACTGGATATTTTATTTAAGTTTTCTTACCTTGTGTCCCAGCAATGACCTGTCTGATTCAGAAATACATCAAGTGTGTGCTCTGATGATTCTGCCTGTAGAGGAATGTAGCTCCACCACAAGTTTATCTGATTAGCCATCTGTGGCTTGTTGTTGAATTATTTTCATACTGAGTAAGTAAGCTCCACAGAAGTCACTCCATCGCATACGTCACTGTGTGAATCAGAGGAAACAGCTTTGTGTTCCTCTGTCCTTCAAATATTAATTTCTCTCATCAAATTTGTCACTGGGGTGATAACTTTTGACTAAGAAAGGAAGATAGAGTGAACCGAAACAATGAGAATCCCATTGAAATTTTTTTCTTCTGATGAAGCAAACTTTGGTTATACCCACTCCTCACCACCTTTGCTGCAGAATCAGGCTGACTTTAACCTGGCATGCTGTTATGGCCCATACACAAACAATTCAGCCTGTTCTCATCCATGAGGTGTCAGTTAGTGCAGCTTTCTCAAATGCTTGTCTCATTTATGGTGAAGGTTTCTTGGGTTATGTGAGAGATACATCACCTCCAATCCATCATTTGTTATTTAGCAGAGATACCACTGTCACAGGCTGCGTTTTTAAATCCAAACCAAGCTCTTTTCTTGAACCTGAGTTGTTCTTACTACGTAAACGCAACCAAATCCAATATTGTTCTCAAACCTAGACCAAGTAGTTTTTAGTGGTTAAACATAACAAGCTAGTTAAAACAAAAAAGAAAAAGAAAAGGGAAACAGACATTAAACCATAACCCAGTAAAAGTCCAAAACACATCATTCTCAGGATGTATGCAGGACAGGAACACCTGACTGATAAGCATGCAACTTAAGTCACCATCTCTTTTCCAAACTTCTAATGTGGACTCTAAAATGGGGTTTTGATAGCTCAGCAGAGGATATTGCTGTGGGAGGTGCATTAGAACACAGAGACCAAAGAACACCTTGCACATGATTAAGAGACACATGGAGTGTGTAGTAACAGGCTACAAGCAGTGTTTTTGTAAAAGCATAGCTGGACAATTGAGGTATCTCAGGTGCTTCACAATTAGATTAATGCAATGATAACTAAAACAACACTATTCTGCATTACTGAGTCTGGGTAAAATTAAAATAAAGCATGCTGGACTCAGAAGATTTAAACTGAGCAAAAATAAAATGTAACTATTGATGGAGCAAAACCAAATACAAAGAGGGGAAGAAAGTTAAAGTCATTATTGTACATTCAGCCAATTAACAGGCTAAACAGAGCAGAAAGGGTCAGAAAGAACAGTTTGCATTTCTGCTAGCAATCATTTCTACTAATGAACCATCCTTCATAGAATCTAATTGACTGCAATGTCATTCCTCAGAACACACAACCACGGCTACATGTTTAGTCAAGTAACAAATATGCATGCACATTCACAGAGCGAAAGTACTAATGAAAAATTAAATGCAAAAAAGTGGATAGCTTATGTGTCATTATGTCTGACGTAATTCTCCCTGTTTCACTCAAGGAGCCTTATGCCTTTTTACACATGAGGTTATCCTGTTATTCCTCTTTAGAGAGGGCTTTAATACTCTTAATTACACTTTCAGCATTGATTCTTCATCACTATCTTGAACCTGTAGCTTAGATTGTCCACTGGTTTGCCCATCTGAATCTAGTGTGATTGGTGTAAAGCAAGAAATTAGCTTCCTTTTACATGCGTGAGTCTGCAGATAGCTTTCCACTGTTCAGTCTGTCTCGGTCTTTTCTGCATCTCAATAATACCAATGTTGATGTTATGTCAGTGACATAAATTCATTAGTTTCAGTTTCACAGGTTAAACTCATTCATGCACACATTTCCAAGGACATTGTCCAAGTGTGCCATCAAAATATCCCATCAAACAGACATGACTTGCAGCTGTTTCTAGGGTAATTGAATTTAGCTGTTGAGTTTCTCTAAATTCAGATAAGAGAGTGTTTAAAATGATTTATATATATCTTGCTTTTCAAGAAGCTGCAGGGCCAGCCATCCCTTACACTTAGCTTTGTGCGGCTTGCTCATTTATCTCTATCGCTAAAGTAAAGACAATAAGCACAAAGCTACAGATCTCATAGATCCACTCTAACCAAAATAAAAAGGGAAACTTGTGAAACCCAAGTTGTCACTATTTGTACTTAATTACCTCTCTGAGATCAACTGTACTGTTTCAATTGTGTGGAATTTATTGCAAACATGTTGTATCTACTCTGGTCGAAAGAATCCACGCTTCGTACTGATGTCCACAATTCTTTTATTCCTCTCACAATCATGGAGCACCGTGAAAACTAGAAACAAGTAAAATAATATCAATAGCACATATGATATTCATGTCAGCCACTTATTTCCTTTCACAAGGTGCACAAGTGTTAAACAAATAACAGCATAATGATTTTTTACCGTGTACGCCTTGTAAAACAAGCAGTAGAAAAGTTGTATATTCCGAAAAGTCCGCCGTGTTACCGTTCTGTCTTGTCTCTCCCGCGCACAACTTCCGGTTCCCGCAACTCACAGGAAGTGACTACTTCACAATAATATTTTAACAGAAACATTTCTTATAAGCAGGATATATCACTGGATTCATAGATTACCTTTCCTACTGCAAATGTACACAAGCATGAGAAGCAAATAAAGAAAACAAATAGAAAACAATAACGATCTCAGATTCACTTTGGTGTTGTCATGGCAACCCACACAAACATTTCAGCGTCAGCTACACTCCCACCAATTACCTTTGATTATTACAATTGTGAACGTAAATACACTTGCATTTCTCATTATATCAATGGTAATTCCCAAGCACCATGTTGTTGTTTTAAACATTCTTGCATTGACATAAACAATATTCTTTTCTCAACAAATGAATTCAACAATATGAACAGTAGATTTTACATCTCCATAACATGTGCATGAAGTACAGCATAATGACAACTTCTATTTTAGAAGGGAAATCTAATCAATGAATGACATTTTCCCCATTTAGCTGTTTTTCACCAGGACCACTAATTTCTGAATGGGTCTCTGAATGATTGAGGGTTGGACGAGGCGTTCACCTCCCTTTCCTAACTTCCGATCACCAGTCTGGATTGTCACCTTCCGTACAAGTCCATCATCATCCTCATGTGCTTCCACAACCCTAGCAAGTTTCCATTCATTGCGAGGAACATCTTCCTCTTTGAGAATCACAATGTCACCCACCTCCACATTACGTCTTGGTGTATGCCATCGCTGTCTCAGAGCAATATTGGCCAGGTATTCCTTTCTCCATCTGTGCCAAAATTGCTCAGTCAGATACTGTACCCTTCTCCACCGTTTCTTAGCATACAGGTCCTCCTTGACAAATTTACCTGGAGGTGGAAGTGGGACTGAGGATTTCATTGTGATCAAGTGGTTCGGTGTGAGTGGCTCCAAGCTTTTGGGGTCATTGATGTTATCAACAGTGAGTGGGCGGTTATTCACGATGCACATAGCTTCATAAAGGAATGTCCTCAATGAAGCATCATCCAACCTTCCCACACTGCAGGCAAGGACCGTGCTCAGTACGCTTCTCACTGTCCGGATTTGGACTGATGTCGGACCCCGGTCCAGCTCCTCCAGGCGCCTGCAGTACCGGCACTCATCTGCAGAACAGGGACGCCTGGACAGGGCGTCAGCGTTGGCGTGCTGCCGTCCTGGTCGGTGCTGGGCCTCAAAGTCGTACTCTTGTAGTATTTCCAGCCACCGGGCCACCTGACCCTCCGGCTGGCGAAAGTTCAGCATCCAGGTTAGGCTGGCGTGGTCCGCCCTGAGCAGGAACTTAGTGCCCAGGAGGTAAGGTCGGAAATGACGAACCGCCAGGACCACAGCCAACAGCTCACGCCGGGTAACACAGTAATTCCTCTCGGCCCGGCTGAGGCTGCAGCTGTAGTATGCCACCACTCGCTCCTCAGCCTCTCCCCTCTGGGAGAGCACCGCTCCAACCCCCACGTTGCTGGCGTCAGTGTCCAAAAGGAAAGGCTGGCTGGGGTCAGGATACGCCAAGACCGGGGCACTCACAAGGGCAGTTTTCAGCTGCTCAAAAGCCGTTGCACAGTCCTCCGTCCAAGCAAACCGCTGACCCTTGTTTGTCAACTGATGCAGGGGGCTGGCAACGGTGGCAAAGTCTTTTACAAACCTCCTATAATAGGAGGCCAGCCCCAGGACTAGAAATAAATTTGCTGGTTTTGGTCAACTTTCTGTCCTTTTATTTGGATTGGTAGTTCCAACCTGTGAATCATATAACTCACCCTTTAACAGCAACACAGACCTGCGGTCAGCCCACATTTCTCAACACATTAGCTCGGTCTCCCACCGAGGTCAGAAAGAACAAAGTAATAAACCGCAAACCTGTAGATCCACAATAAATAGGTCAAGCAATTTACCAGAGACACAACACCTACTCCTGGTTTGGTTTTGTTTCCACATTAATGAGGTCATTAGTTGAGGGTGGTGCATTGAGGCGTTGAGCTAGGCCATCTACACAGTTCACCATCTGGGGCAAATGTTTATTTGAATGCACTGGCAAGTTCTCATCACCCACAAGCTCGAGACATTTGAAACACATGCACTATGTTTAGTGTGTACATTTACTGTAGATTACTATTACTATTGAGCTAGGCTGTGCTGGATTTTTTTTAAATGATCAATCATTTTAGATGCAATTACTGACTCTCTTTAGGGTTCTTCCATTTTAATGGGAATTGTATACTTACCAAGTACTTATAGAAAGTGCTCGAGCGTCTTTGTTTGCTGTAAAGGAGGGGTCACACAGAGGTCTAAACTGATCATGAATGCCAGTGCTGCCTCTTGGAATAAGGGGCGGATATATGGGAGAAACCTATAAGCCAAGCTGTGACTAATCTTGGACAACACCTTCCACCCCCTAAAGGAAGCTCTCGAGAAGCTTGAGAAGCTCCTTCAGCAACATCTTAGGTACTGGTTTTACAAAAGAAAACTCAGTGTAATAGATTTCTCTGCCTAACCACATGCTCATTGCATACACACACAGTTATGCCAAAACATGTCTAAACTGAGAGATTATTACTTAGATAACCATACCTTCTGCTGGAATCATAATTTAATTCATAGGTTCAAGCTCAACTGATATCCATCCATGTAACCTATTGGCAAAAGTTGCTTTTCCTGCAAGCTTTCCTGCCGGTCTCCACACCAGCTCCTTCTTTCTTATTGTGTCTGAATTAATGTAATTTCTGTTGTTTTTTTTTTTCTGTGCTGATGAGAAGGTCCTATAAAAAGAACCATGTAGCCAAATATAAGATATATCAGTAATGTACCTTTTAACAATGCAAATATTGAGGGAAAAATGTCAAGAATGTTTCCCATCACATGCTTACGCTATTTCTACTACATTTCTTTCCCTTTTTGGTGAATCTGCTTTTGTTATTCAGCTTTGTTTGAAACTGAAACACCACTAACTTTGTTTTACCCTTACCCATTTTCTATTTACTTATTCTCAGAAAAATCATTATATTTATTTATGTTTGCTCACAGAGCAATCAAATTCTGTTTTTGATGACAATTTACACATGCATGCACACAAAAATAGGCTGCTTTTTTGAGTGAAAAATTGCCTCACCTTTGGTAACAACACTGATGGAAAATAGGATGTGGAATGGATCATTGCATCTTGGGGGGGGGGGGGGGGGGAAGTCTCTAAAGCGTCACAGTTCAACTGCTTGTTAACACAAATATCTAATCAGCCAATAATATAGCAGCAACTGTTGGAATTAATAATCTTTAATACAAATATACCTCAATATTTTATATTTCACAACTATCTCACAATTAGCATCACACACTTGTTTTATACTTTACTCCATATATTTATGTATTGTAGAGTAGTTTTAGAAGTAGATTGCTATACTCAGATACTAATGGACATAAATAGAGGAGACCCCTTCTCTGAGGAATTTCAGTGGGAAGATCTGCCTGACTGGTGAAGGCACCAGAAAGTCAATAATTTTAAGCCTGGCTGTGCTAGAGGAAACAGGGCTGTAGATTTGTGGGGTTAGAGGTGCTCTTTTCCCCTCTTTCTCCCTATGCATGCTCCTCTCTTTATGCATGTGTAACCGGAGGACCAGAGGTGGTTGTCATTGTGACGGGTGAAGTGGCCTCTCCAAATAAGGAGATGTCCAGAAACATGAGCCGAAGTGCTGGATTTCAGCCAAATAGGGAGAACTATGACTTTCCTCCAACTTTTGACCAATCCCCTTAGTATCATGTTTATCACACATGATAAAAAAACCATTTACTGTCTGGGTGTGGGGCCTTTTTTCCTTCAGCTTGCTATTTAGTAACAGACCCCCTGCATTTGTTTTGTTTTTAAACTCAAACCTTTGATTGCTTGATTAAAAGAAAAAGTCATACTCTGAGTTTAGATAGTCTTCTCTCTTAAAAGAAGCCGACCCAACTCAGTGCATTTAGCAATGTAGTGAACAAACCAAGAATGGTAAAAAAGTTATCGACTAATTGACTCTGAATGTAGTATGGTAGTTACGGTCAAACAAATTGGTTTGAATATGGGATGTTCATGGACAACCACCTCTCAAGTTTGCAGAGAATGGTCCAAAAAAGAGAAAATATCCAGCAAGTGGCAGTTCTCTGTGCTTAAATGCCAGAGGTCAAAGAAGCATGGCCATACTGCTTTGAGCTGATAGGATGCCAAAGTCACTCAAACAGCCATTTGTTACATCCACAATATGCAGAAGAGCATCTCAGAATGCACGCTGAATACACAATGAACCTTGAAGGTGATGGACTGCAGCAGCAGAAGACCACACTGAGGGTCATTCCTGTCAGCTCAGAACAGGAAACTGATGATACAGTTTGCACAATCTCAACAAAATTGGACAGTAGAAGACTGGAAAAATGTTGCCTGCTCTGATGACTCTTGATTTTTGATACAGTCAGATAATAGTTGAGAGAAGCAGCACACATGGTTTCCTGCTGCCGTAGCACATTTGATTGAAGGTTCAACATTAAGTGGTTATTTGAGTTACTACCGCCTTCCGTTAAACTCGAAGCAGTCTGCCCATTCTCCTTTGACCTCTGACATCAACAAAGGTGTTTTCTCTGCTGCACATGGGATAGTTTGTCCTTTTTCAGACCCTAGATTCCCATTAAAGTCACTTCAGTCATCTATCTTCCTCATTCTGATGCTCACTTTGAACTTCAGCAGAATAAATGCACTGATTTTCTGCCTTGTGATTGGCTGATTAAATGTTTGATTTAGGAAGCAGTTGAACAGGGGTTCGAACAAAGTGAACAGCAAGCACAGACGCCAGAATCGTGTCTACATGGCCACCAGGATGCTCAGGGGGAGCCCGGCTTCATAATGCCTACATGTCTATGGAGCCAGGGGTCTACACACAAATTACAAATTATCTGAACTCGCTGAATCTTTGACTGATTTTACAGAACTTTAGTTTATCACAAATATTAAAGTGTAGGCTATGGTTACGTTTCATATTTTAATGTGGACTTTAATACCAAAATGTTTATTTTTGTTGATAATTAGAGCTACAGTTAGAAAGTGGAAGCTATGGACATTTGATGAAGAAGTGATTGATCTAAATGATAAATGACACATGAACTGGATTCATATTAACCACTGAAAGAAGCTCAAACCTGAGCTGGAGTGAAACTCTGTTTATGTGTGCATGTGTGAAGCACGTGCTCATATGGGTGGTTAGTGTAAACAGTGAAGTTCACAGAAAGGTGAGGTCATTAGAATAGAATAGAATAGAATAGAATAGAACAGAATTCAACTTTATTGTCATTGCACATGTCACAGGTACAGGGCAATGAAATGCAGTTTGCATCCATCCAGAAGTGCTTTAGCCATGATACAGATATATTACAATATATATTAGCAATAATATAGATATGAAATGGGTCTGTTATGGTATGTTATAATGTACACGGTATGAAGTATGTTATGAATATGCTATGACTATAAGTATGTACAGGCTATGAACAGGATATAAATATGAAAAACTATACAGAAATATGAGATATACAGCTATACAGAAATGTGAACTATGCAAGTAATAAACAGCTGTAGAATTAATTAAAATTATTGTATTTTACAGAATGATTATTTATACAGAATTATACAGTAGTGCAGTTACGATAAGCAAGATATGTGGATAATTTCTACATTACTTCTCTGACTATCAAAGGGTTTGTGTCGGTGCTTCCTCATTCAGCTGGAGTCAGTGTGGAGAGAAAGTACACAGAGAGGTAAACTGGTTCACACACTGAGGAGATTTAAGCCAACTACACACTTCATATTTAACCAGGTCTTCCCATTAACACCTGACCTGTCCAGAGGTTCAGTCAATGAGCTCGTCAATAGCTTCAATGCTAAAATGTTAAATGTAATGGACACTATTGCTCCCATTAAGGTGAAGGTTATCTCTGGAAGGAAGAAGTCTCCATGGAGAAACTCCATGGAGACTCCTCCTGTGTCAGTGGCAGCTGAACTTCATTCGACCATGGCCTGCAATGACTTTGCCAAATTCTTCACAGAAAAAATCCAAAAGATTAGACAAGCAGTTGGTACATCAACAGCAGATTCAGGATATGTACTGTGTCCACCAAAAAACTGTTTAAACACCATGAAACAGTTTCAACCTATTAACAGCAAAGACCCGAAGGACATCTTTGGTCAACTGAACTCCTCCTCCTGCTGTTTAGATGTCCTGCCAACAAGTTTTTTCAAAAAGGTCTCAAAGACTTTGGAATCAGACCTGTTACAGATCGTCAACTTTTCTTTAATGTCAGGTGTGTTTTTAGAACAATTAAAAACTGCTGTAATTAAACCTTCATTACAAAAAAATTAAATCTATACTGAAAAAGGACAATCTTGACAAGACACAAATGAACAACTACAGGCCGATCTCAAATCTCCCATTTTTAAGTAAGATCATTGAAAAAGCAGTTTCTCAACAGCTCAATTACTTCTTAAAACAGAATAACTGCTATGATGCCTTCCAGTCAGGTTTTAGACAGAACCACAGCACTGAAACCGCTCTGACCAAAGTGTTTAATGACATATGTCTGAATACAGACAGTGGAAAAATGACAGTCTTAGTTTTACTGGATCTCAGTGCAGCATTTGATACAGTTGACCACAACATATTACTCAAACGACTGGAGAACTGGGCAGGTCTTTCAGGAACTGTACTAAACTGGTTCAAAACATACTTAGAAAACAGGAAATACTTTGTATCAATAGGTAACTTCACATCTGAGCAGACAAGTATCACATGTGGAGTTCCCCAAGGTTCCATCTTGGGACCCCCTCTGTTTAACATCAACA
The DNA here is from genome assembly GCF_900408965.1 of Simochromis diagramma. NCBI lineage: Eukaryota > Metazoa > Chordata > Actinopteri > Cichliformes > Cichlidae > Simochromis > Simochromis diagramma. Next base: position 385,852 of record NW_024387030.1, read on the forward strand.
TGCTCCCACTGGCACTAAACTATCATAGCTCTGCAGATGACACACAAATATATATCACAATGTCACCAGGAGACCGAGGCCCTGTACAGGCTCTTGGTAAATGCATTGAGGAAATTAATGACTGGCTGTGCCACAATTTTCTCCAGCTAAACAAAAACAAAACTGAGGTAACAGACTTTGGAGCCAAAGAGAAATGATTACAGGTCACCAGAGAACTTCAATCTATACACCTAAAAACCACAAACCAGGCGAGAAATTTGGGTGTAGTGATGGATGCAGACCTAAACTTAGAAAAACACATTAAGACAATAACAAAGTCAGCTTACTATCACCTCAAGAATATTTCAAGGATAAAAGATCTGATGTCTCAACAGGACCTGGAAAAACTAGTCCATGCATTCATCTTTAGTAGGCTTGATTACTGTAACAGCATCTTTACAGGTCTACCTAAAAAATCAGTCAGACAACTACAGCTCATTCAGAACTCTGCTGCTCGAGTCCTCACTAAGACCAAAAAAGTGGACCACATCAGTCCAGCTCTGAGGTCTTTACACTGGCTGCCTGTCCGTCAGAGGATAGACTTTAAAGTTCTGATGCTGGTCTATAAAGCTCTGAATGGTTTAGGACCAAAATACATCAGTGACCTCCTGACCCAGTATGAACCTTCCGGATCCCTCAGGTCATCTGGATCCGGTCTTTTATCAGTTCCCAGAGTCAGAACCAGACACGGAGGAGCTGCATTCAGCTTTTATGCTCCTTATATCTGGAACAAACTCCCAGAAAGCCTCAGATCAGCTGAAACACTCAGTTTATTTAAATCCAGGTTGAAGACTCACCTGTTCTCAGCTGCATTTGAATAAAGCACCAAATCCACACTTTTAAGCTTAAATTTCAAAACTTACATTTTTTAATCAATTTTAAATCATGATTTTTATTCGTTTTTGTTAAATGGTAAATGGCCTGTATTTATATAGCGCTTTACTAGTCCCTAAGGACCCCAAAGCACTTTACATATCCAGTCATCCACACATTCACACACAGGTGATGCAAGCTACATTGTAGCCACAGCCACCCTGGGGCACACTGACAGAGGCGAGGCTGCCGGACACTGGCGCCATCGGGCCCTCTGACCACCACCAGTAGGCAACGGGTGAAGTGTCTTGCCCAAGGACACAACGACCGAGACTGTCCAAGCCGGGGCTCGAACCGGCAACCTTCCGATTACAAGGCGAACTCCCAACTCTTGAACCACGATTGTTCTTTAATGTCTCTGTAAAGCACTTTGAATCACCTTGTTGTTGAATTGTGCTATATAAATAAACTTGCCTTCATATTCTGTCAGTGAGTCATATGAAGTTGGGATTTACAGTATTTCAGTTATTTCACTGTATCACTCACCTTATTGATTTGCTTTCTGAGGCTGAGGCAAGGTTTTAAAATACCTTCTGGATAATTAGAATATTATTTAAATCACTCTATAAACTCACTGAAATACAGGAAAATAAGATTCCTGTGGCTAAGTATACATCTGATGTGTACAAGTGTGTGTGTCCAATCTGCTCTCTTGTGAGTAGGGCTGGGTATCGATTTAGGACTGTTACTGTGTTTATATCTTTTTGTAAAATCCGTTCACTTGATCTCATTTGCTGTTTGGTGGTTGTTGAAACAGTTATGTGAGCCTGAGAACCTGAGACTCTGGCATTTTTGGTAAAATACATTTATATTAAAAAATTGATTCAGAATTTAACAAATAAATATCACATTATTCAAACTAAAATCATTTTGAATCAGGAAAATATTTTTTTTTAAACCCAAGCCTACTTGTGACTGTGTCTTTGTAAAAGCTGGTAAGTGAAAACTATGTTTACATAAACATGGCTGCAGAGTCTTACTCCGCATAAAAGCAGGTTTTTCATTAAAAAAAATGATTATGAATAAAGTGAAATCTGAGTAAATCTTGCTCACAGCAAAAAGTCATTGTTAGATTGATGCTGTTTGATTCTCAGGTAAAGTAACGATTTCCTGCAGGCTGAGCATTATACGTGCTAGAAGCTCTTTGTTCATGTGCTCAGGCAGTATTTAATAATGGAAAAGCGTAATTTTTTGTAAAACAAGATCAAAGGTTTAGTTTTTGTGTCCTGGAGGAAAAATTGGAGATTTTTTTTTACTAAACAAAATGCCAGAAAAAAAGAATCCAGCTGGAATCACACCGGAATCATCAGTGACTTCACTTTATTTATTTTCAGGTTTAGTAAGAGTGAATCTTTCCATTTTAATTATTTTTTATCATTATGGTGTGGCCCTTTTAAAATGATGACGTGTGTTAGCTAGTTCTCATAATCCAAGTATGTAGAGCTTATGTTTGATTATTGTGTCTTTGCAGCAGTTAGCTGAATTACATGGACATAGAAGTGGGTTTCAGGCAGTCCAACTACAGGATTGAAAAACTCATCACAAATGAACACATGGGTCAAGTTTCCTTCATTATCTGAAGATGGTAAACTTGAGTAACATATGCACGTTACTTAGTGCATTGAATGTAGCTCAATCTCAAGCTAAATTAAAAACCAGCAAATGCTCAAACTCACAGCTTCTCTTTTAGGTAATCTGTGGAAGTGTCCCAGTGTGGTATATGTAAAAAAAATAAATAAATCTATCAGTGGCAAAAATGGGCATTTACTGAGAGCAGGTCTGTCGGCAAGTCACCTCATTCATTTTTCTATGTTTAGCTCATCATGAAGGAAGCTCAGTGGTTTCAATTCACCATTTAAATGTGCCTTTTAAAGCAATGACTCTTCTCACCGTATATTTACCCAGATAAAACAAAATGAATGCCCGGAGAGATGTTTGTCCAGTCATTGAACCCACTCATTTCTGTTACCATGTCAACGTAGTCTGCAGAGGTCTGATTGGCTGCCGCTGGACAGGAAGTAATCCAGAGGTTTGCTTCAGGAAGATGAGGTTTAGTAGGAGATTACTCACAGGTGCTGCTTTCTTCACAGATGTTATAGTCTTAATGCCTTCAAAGTCCAGCTGAAACCTGCTTTCATCCAGACCGCCCAGGATCAGAACAATCTTGGTTTTGGTATAATCCACTGAATCTTTGAGTTCAGACAGTGTGGGGTGAAATAAAGTCAGGAGCTTGTGTAGGCTTTTCTCACCTGTAATCAAATTCAGCTCTTTGACAGAAAGGCTGAAAACAAAGTCAACATCCTGGTTTGCCTTCTCTTCGGCCCAGTCGAGAATGAATTTCTGCACAAAAAAATATTTTCCATTTCCTTCAACACCCTGTCACAACTGTGAAGTCTGTCTTGGCCCGGCAAAGGTGTCTACACATGGTTTAGGTTGATTATTTGTTGTTTTGATGATTGACAGCTTTTCATTTTTTGTTCTGGTAGCCTGAACACATTTTCTACACTTTCCCTCTCTCCAGTGGTTATATGAAGCTCTGTATAGATGCTGTTCAGGGAACTTGTGTTGTCACCATTGCTTTCATAGACGGATGAAAATTTCTTTTTCATTGCTTCTTTTAGTTTCATCTGTACCTTCAAAAGTGGGATGTTATCTGTAACAATAAAATACGACATGTAAATGTAAAAATTACTCACGTGGTTAAAATCAGACTTTAGTTTGGTCATGGAAACAATTGGTAAAACCCCAAATCCCCAAAACAATCATCACTGTTTCACTGCTAACAACAAAAAAGAAACTGAAAAGATTCAGAGCACCAAACTGTCTTTTTACAAGAAAATCAAAAAAACTCAACATGTGTTGGCAGCTGAGTGTCAAAACATGTTACAGAGATTTTTAGCTCATGACAAACAGAAGACTCGACACACACAGTGTTGCAGTACTGCAAGAGTTTATTTAGAGCTTTCTGCACATTTTTATTTGCGCACTTTCCAGCTGCCTGTTCTTGTTCAAATTGCCGGCTCTCCGGTCACGTCCCCTGATCCTGTTAAATTAGGCCAGGCCTGATGAAATTATGGCCATCAACTGTTCTGGTCAGCCTAACACCACACTCTGAACCCACTGCTCCACCCCTCCCCTGCAGCTGAGCAACAAAACAAAATGTTCAGATGTTTCCCTCTGTATTACCAGCATGTTTTGCAGTAGCAGCAACAGGTACAATCTATGTAAACTTACTAGTATCTCGCTCTGTGTCTCTCTCATGTTTTGGTATTTTCCAGGATTTCCTTGCACACTGAGGACAAGAATTGTCTGCTGGTGAATCAGATTGGTTCAGGTCTGTGCTGAGACACAGTTTGCATGACCAGTGTTCACAAATGAGCTGGACTGGATCCCTCATAGCATCCTTGAATCCTGGACATGTGGGTGGCTTCTCACTAACTGGTCTGAAAGGAGCACAACAGAATACACAGCATTTTAATTCTCTCTCTGTTTGTCCATGACCTGAAGTTATACGAGTGGTTAAGAAAATGGATGCAAACCATACACCCCAAACCATTCAGAAATGCCAGCCAATCAGAAGCCTAAAAAACAATAAAACAACATGATGTAAATGTAAAATTGTTGCAGGGCTTTTGTGGTTATGTTTACTTGTTAGAGTTTTTGGATTTTGTGATTGCATAGAGATTAGAGATGGACCGATCCGATATTACATATCGGTCCGATACTGACGTAAATTACTTGATCGGATATCGGAGAGAAATAAAAAATGTAATCCGATCCATTAAATATCAAAAAAGCACCTCACAAAACTTGAGACATGGCGTAAGTCGGCTCATAACCGTAGCACGTTGGAGCAGTGTGCTCACGTGATAGAGCGGCTGTGTGTATTTGGAGCCTCGCTACCAAACCGGCATTTCATCTCCGAGGAAGTTATCCCAGAGAGAAGTAAAGCAAATGTGGAAGTTCATCTCTGAATGTTTATAAAGCATTCCCACGTTAAGCTTAACAACCAATATATGGAGCGACTGCCTCTTCTCTCCCCCTCCCTCTCCTGCTGCTACTTCAATCGTGAAACTGATCAATGATCAGCTGATCGGCTTTTCTGTCACGAGTCCATTTATCCAGGGGGGCCGATAGGGCATTAACCCTTTAAGACCTACCATAGAACCAAGGCTGCCAGGGCTTACTTTATATTTTTACATGCTGTAGTGTCATTTTTGGGAGCATTTAGAGTTGCTATACATCAATACAACTGTTATAGCCCAAATTTTAATAATATGTCTGCATTAAGTCCATAGTAACTACATAAATTGCAAAAAAGTGCAATAAACTACAAAAAAATTGAAAATCGTTTTTGGTTTTTTTTACATATATTTATATTTCGGGCAGGTAATGGCGGACATGTGACCGTTCGCGCTGATGTCTGTTTCAATGTGGGAAGTGTTACAAACAGCTGATCGGATCGGCAAAGCGTGTTTCTGGAATATTATGTTTTTGTTCCTGCAAGCGCTTTTTATGCAGTTTTTGCAAAACTATATGTGGAAGGAAACCGTGACCTAGGACAAGCTGATGGTATAAGCTGTAAGTACAACTCCTCCGGTGTCATATGCAAAAAAAATTATTGTGCTAGCTTACGCGGTTCCAGTTCAAAAGGGATTTAAAAATAGTTACGCAAAACGGAGCGTGCCCGCTCAGACCGGCTTTAAAGGATTAACAGGGAAAGGGGGCACAAAGACATACTTTTCTTTCTTATTCTCATTTAAAATGTCTAGCTTTTAATAATATATTATCTGAATCTTACACCCAAAGTTTTAATCTGATGTAAAATGTATAGAAGTCCATTAGTGCTGTGGGGGGTCGCTGTCTTATTTAATGAATCATTTCAATGTAAGCAGCTATCTCCTGGAAGTTTTCAGTCTTTTGAATATGTGGCTTTACAGCTGAAGGCCCCATCCAAAGTTGTGTTTCTTAATGTTTACAGGCCTCCCAAATACTGCAGACTTTTTTAATGACCTCAGTGAACTGCTGTCTGTGATCTGTGTTGTTTTGACTGTGTAATTATTGTTGGGGATTTTAACATCCATGTGGACAACCCTCAGGACAAAGGGACTAAAGACCTGAGTAACACTCTGGGCAACTTTGGGCTGACTCAGCATGTAACAGAGGCCACTCATAATAGAGGACACACTCTTGACCTACTGATCTCCAAGGGCCTGAGCATTTCAAACATTACTGTGTCTGATGTGGGCCTGTCTGATCATTACTGTGTTTTCTTTGAAAGTAAAATCTCAGCCCACACAAATATATCAACAACAGTGATCACAAAAAGGTGTATAACTGAACACAGTAGTGCAATTTTTAACCAGGTCTTCCCATTAACACCTGACCTGTCCAGAGGTTCAGTCAATGAGCTCGTCAATAGATTCAATGCTAACATGTTAAATGTAATGGACACTATTGCTCCCATTAAGGTGAAGGTTATCTCTGGAAGGAAAAAGTCTCCATGGAGAAACTCCACACTGGTGAAAAATGAAAAAAGAGAGTGTAGGAAAGCTGAGTGCAGATGGAGAAAAACAAACCTCCAGGTTCATTATGACATCTATAAAGAGAAACTTCACAATTATAATTTACAACTGAGGAATGCAAGAAGGTCCTACTTCTCTGACATCATCACTAAAAACAGCCATAATGCTCGGGTCTTATTTTCTACAGTTGACAGGCTAACAAACCCTCCTGTGTCAGTGGCAGCTGAACTTCATTCGACCATGGCCTGCAATGACTTTGCCAAATTCTTCACTGAAAAAATCCAAAAAATTAGACAAGCAATTGGTACATCAACAGCAGATCCAGGATATGTACTGTGTCCACCAAAAAACTGTTTAAACACCATGAAACAGTTTCACCCTATTAACAGCAAAGACCTGGAGGACATCTTAGGTCAACTGAACTCCTCCTCCTGCTGTTTAGATGTCCTGCCAACAAGTTTTTTTCAAAAAGGTCTCAAAGACTTTAGAGTCAGACCTGTTACAGATCGTCAACTTTTCTTTAATATCAGGTGTGTTTCCAGAACCACTAAAAACTGCTGTAATTAAACCTATACTGAAAAAGGACAATCTTGACAAGACACAAATGAACAACTACAGGCTGATCTCAAATCTCCCATTTTTAAGTAAGATCATTGAAAAAGCAGTTTCTCAACAGCTCAGTTACTTCTTAAAACAGAATAACTGCTACGATGCCTTCCAGTCAGGTTTTAGACAGAACCACAGCACTGAAACCGCTCTAACCAAAGTGTTTAACGACATATGTCTGAATACAGACAGTGGAAAAATGTCAGTCTTAGTTTTACTGGATCTCAGTGCAGCATTTGATGCAGTTGACCACAACATATTACTCAAACGACTGGAGAACTGGGCAGGTCTTTCAGGAACTGTACTAAACTGGTTCAAAACATACTTAGAAAACAGGAAATACTTTGTATCAATAGGTAACTTCACATCTGAGCAGACAAGTATCACATGTGGAGTTCCCCAAGGTTCCATCTTGGGACCCCCTCTGTTTAACATCAACATGCTCCCACTGGCACAGATTATAAAGAACGACAAAATAAACTATCATAGCTCTGCAGATGACACACAAATATATATCACAATGTCACCAGGAGACCGAGGCCCTGTGCAGGCTCTTGGTAAATGCATTGAGGAAATCAATGACTGGTTGTGCCACAATTTTCTCCAGCTAAACAAAAACAAAACTGAGGTAACAGTCTTTGGGCGCCAAAGAGAAATG